>NW_023425399.1:30126833-30174333 GCF_014108415.1 Molossus molossus
TATATTTCCTTTTATAATTTTCTGTGTTATCTTCACTTATGTTAATCTGTTAATTGCATCTATTGAATAAAATTATTTTCTTCAGTTAATGTGTTTTTCAGCTCTAGAATTTACATTTAGTTTTTTCTAACGTTTTAAAATTTTTTATTGATTGATTGATTGATTTTAGAGAGAGGGAAAGTAGTTGAGAGAGAGAGAGAGAGAGAAATGGATTTGTTGTTCTACTTATTTGTGCATTCATTGGTTGATTCTTGTATGTGCCCTGACTGGAGCAGCCTCCATTTACTTTTAGATAGGTCCTATGTATTTGTGAAAATACTTCATTTTGCATTGTATTTTCTTAAAAATATTAACTTTAGCCTTGTCAGTGTGGTTCAGTGGATTGAGCTTTGTCCATGGACTAAGAGGTCCTGGTTGGAGCCCCGGTGAGGGCACATGCCCGGGTTTCAGGCTCAATCCCCTGTAGGGGGCGTGCAGGAGGCAGCAGATGGATGTTTCTCTCACATCAATGTTTCTATCTCTCTCTCTAAAAAATCAATTAAAACACATTTAAAAAAAAGGAATATTAACTTCAGTATTGAGAACTTCTTTGGATTTTTCTAATATCTATTTCTACTTTTTCTCTTGGTGTTTAGTAATTTGGTCTCATCAGGCATATAAAATAATTCTTATCTCATGGTATACAAAATATTTCAGGAATTTATGGATGAAAAAGTACAGAAATAAGTGGAGGTGATATTAGTTTCCTCTAGACTGAATTTACGTTTGCCTCTGGCAAACAGTTTGAATAGATGTGGTTAATATTAATCCAGGCTGAGACTGGGTGGAGTTGGCCTGGGCTTAGTCTTTATAATAGTTTTTTATTGTTGTGTTTTTGTTTTTGTTTTAATTATAATCAGGATTAGCTACTAAGTATTAATCTTTCTGACCTCACCTGAAAGTCTGTTGTGATATCAAGTCTCTTCCTCATAGTAGGACCTGAATTCTGCATTTTTTCACCCAATTGTTGGAGTCTGCCCAAAGCACTATTGGCTCCTTAATTACTTTGACACTTTCCTCTTGGGTTCCCTGTCCCTGGCTTTCTCTCTGCTTGACGTTTGTTGTCTCTGGATCAGAGACTAGATAAAGATGTAATCATGTAGTCTCTTCCTAATCTTCGGAAAACTCTCTCTTGCATTCACCATTCATGATCCTCAAAGACACCCCTTCTCCATATATCCTCTTGGATGTCTCTTTATTGAGTTTAAAATTTTTAAAAAAGACAAGTAGAACTTTAATATCTTCTAGTACATATCTCAATAAAGTATCCTAAGCATTTAAATTGGACATATTTTAGGAAATTATAGCATGTGTTGGTACATCACATTTGATTAAACCATAGAGTAAATAACATTTGTTAACATTTCTATTACTAACTTGGCACCAAACCCTTGATCTTGAAAGTAGTAATGAATAATAATACTGCTTCTATATGGTCATGCAATCCAATTTTTAATATTTTGAATTCAAGGCCTTTTATTTTGTTGTTAATCCTCACCCAAGTATTTTTTTCCCTATTGATTTATAGAGTAGAAGGGAGGGAGGGAGGGGGAAAGAGAGAGAAAGAAAGAAACATTGATGTGAGAGAGATGCATCAATTAGTTGCCTCCAACATTTGCCTAGATTGGGGAATTGAAACTGCAACCCAATATGTGCCCTCCTGCAACCAAGGTACATGTCCTTGACTGGGAATCAAACCTGTGACCCTTTGGTGTGTGGGCTGACACTTTAACCACTAAGCCACACCAGCCAGGGCTTTAAGGCCTTTTTAAAATAGTTTAATTTGGGGGAATTGAATAGAATGGCTTTGTTTCTACACTTAAATGCCTGTTTTAGTTTAAAATTAAAATTTACACAATTTAAGAAAAGTATGCAGATAATATTGCCTTATCAGCAAAGATTGCTGAACTACACATATGCAGAATAAGATAGATTTCTGAGTGAAGGAGTTTAGTGGTTTTTAATGGCCTTTCATTGTTAATTACTTTCTATTTACTCCCATATATCTCTTTCCCACACTGTGAAATTAACCCTTACAACCTTCATCACTTGAGTTTCTTGCTCTCTGGCTTTGCATTGGTTCAACCAGTGAGAGTCTAGTGAGAAATAGGATAGAAGAAGAAAGAAGTTGGGGAATGTCTTCTCATTTATTTTCTTTACCTTAGTTCAGGGGCTCTAGTAGTAATATGTCTTGTTATGAATATGTCTTCAAATTTCTATGGACTCTGATGTCATCAGTTTCTCCCCTTGCTTCTTCATATTAGGTTTAGTATCAGTTCTCTGTGTATCTGCATATTCTCTTGTTCATTCAGTGATTATTGGCTACATATTCTAATTGGTATTCCATTTATCAAGGACTGTTCAAAATTCCAAGCAAAAAAAATAGACAAAGGCTTGAGGATTGAAAGGGCTTGGCACTTTCTGCGAAGTAGTGTAAACTTAGTAGGATTGAGTAGTGAAGGAACAGGAAGGTATAGAATAATGCAGAGCCTGGTAGGTCAGGATAAAGAGTCTGACTTTGAGTTAAAGTGCAGTGGGAGGCCCCTGTAGGCAACATCTGAGTTGGTTGAGGACAGTCCTGAAATAGGCAGACCACTCCGATAGCAATTTTTCAGAAATTATGAAAGTTTGGAACATGGTGGAGATAGAGATAAGTGAAGGAGATAAACTTCGGAGGTAGAACTGACAGGAGATGGATATAGAAACTCCCAGGTTTACTCATTTATTTATTAATTCAATTGATATATGCTAATCAAATGCCCACTTTATCCTACGCCTTATGTTAAAATATAGTAATGGATGTTAATAGATATCAAACAAATTTTCTGCTATTCTCATCTTCATTATCAATTTAGAATACAAGTTTTTTATTATTACAGTAAAATGTCCCCAGTGACTCAAAATGTCATTTATTCCTGTTTTCAAATGTGTATGTATATGTGTGGATGTGTGTACATGTAATTTATACATTCTTGTATTTCTCTGGATTACCTTTCTGTTGGCTTAGTAATGCTGGGTATGAATGTAACCAGCTTAAGACTCTATTGGAAATTCACCCTTGAAAAGGAATGTTTTTCCAACTCTGAATTTCCTTTGTCAGTAATTAGAAGTTGGTGGGAAATTCCAATCCTATAAGAAATGCTGACATTCATTTCTGTAAACTATCTGGAACAACTGATTTTGTTACATGAACCAGAACCAGTCAGGTCTCAGTATAAGATAGAAGACGCTCCTCAGAACAAGGACGGAAGCACAGGCCCAAGGTAAAAGGAAGTCAATCAAATATGTTCTCTTTTAACCTGGGAGTTTCCAAATAAATGGAGTCACAAGGGCATCAAGAACTAGTTAGAAACAAAAGGCAAACAGAAATTTATTTTTCCTCACTCTTTATAACTGATATATCCCAAATCTCCAATCCAAGGCAACTTTCAGTCATTTCCCCTGTCCAGGCGATATCTCCCTGCAACAGTGGCCTTCTGCCACCCCACTTTACCCTGACGCATTAAAAAAAAAAAAAAATTATCTCATGTTGTTGAGCCAGAGAGATAATGATAGAGAATAAACCTAATCAGTCTTGTTTAGAGAGCCTAATTTGTGAAAATTTACAAAAAGACATTATATCAGCTAAGACTATATACACAAATACATTCCACTCAAATCACAATTTTCCTACTGTACTTGTAATGATAGGTATTCTCTGTGTAGTCAAAGTTGATTTTCAAACAGATGAGCTTTAATTTTATGAATTCTCTTAACTAGCTGCACTGCTTCCTCTGTTTTCTGATTCTTTGTGTAACATAATCAGTAACTTGATATTGGCCTCATATTTTATGGGCACATAATTCATCTCAATTCCAGATGCAGGAGCCTTATTCCTGCTTGACTTCCCAATGTCCTCTCCACAGTCTCAATTAGATGATTATTTAACAGCCAGTTGAATTCCAAGACCAAGCCATCAAAGCCTAGATGTTTAGTTGCCCAAACTGTTCTAACATGTGTCTTTCAAATATCCTGTTGGGTCAAGTTTAATTAAAAAAAGATGGCATTCCTATCCTGAGAAGATTTAGGGCAGAGCATTTAAGCAGGGTGTCAGTGAGATAACAAAATATTTCTAATATATTTTTACCTAAAATATGTATTTATGAAATCTTGCGTGTATTATTATAAACTCTGTGAAACTAGAGTCTCTCTATTATTAAAAATATCAGGAGTTTAGTCTGGCCGGTGTGGCTCAGTGGTTGAGCGTCGACCCATGCACCAGGAAGTCGTCGGTTCAATTCCTGGTCAAGACACATAACCAGGTTGTGGGCCTGATCCCCAGTGGGGGTCATGCAGGAGGTGGCCAGTCAATGTTCTCTCTCATCGATGTTTCTATCTCTCCCTCTCACTTCCTCTCTCTCTAAAATCAGTAAAGAAAACAATTTAAAATATTGGGAGTTTAGTTTCCCTCAATGCCAAAATCTATTTTTAATTTTAACATTAATTCAATGAAGAGATAAAATAGATGATTAGCACATTAAAAGACTGATGCTTTCTGGTAGACAATTATAAGTTCAATTTAATGTTGCAGCCAATAGTGTTTAATTCCTCCATTAAGGGTCCAATTCATCTTGAAGATGGATGATGGCACAACTGACACAGAGCATCCTGGGGGTTATTATTTTTTATGGCAGGAAAAATACATATTTAACAGTATCTTAGTTCTTTGGGAAGTGATAATATCTATTCCAGGATATGGTACATCAATTGAAAAAGTACGTAGTTAGAAGGATATAATAGGCTTCCTTACAAAAGTGCTGAAAAATTCCCCAAAAGAATTATGGGAAAAGAAAAAGTCAAGAAGGGATTTAAATAATGCCAATCAGTTATTATCTTATGTGGAAAAAAAGCTAAATAAGAAATGAAACCATTTCAAAGTCATTGAAAATTAAGTCTCAAAAAACATAAGAAAGAAGCTTAATCCAAGGGCCGACCAGACTTTCTTTGCAAACCTGAACAAATACTGCTGTTTTGAACTTCATTTCTCAGTTTCTAAAATGAGAAAGATTGGACTTCATTTCCTTAAGTGTCCTTAAAGTGATTAATTACCAATGGTTTCTAAAGACCATTGAAAACCAGAGGACTGAGATTTAACATATTACAGTGTTTTCCTCCTTGATCATTGCATTTCTGTTAATCTCTTTCTAATTCAACTTCCATTCTCTCTCTCTCTCCTTCAGTTGCATTTTACTGAGAAAAGGGCTAGAAAGAGCTGATGACCAGCATTTTGAATGAGGTGACTGGTTTCAGATTTATTTTCTAAAATGTGACACCACCTTCTTTCTCTTTTATTTATTTTCTTTCTATGTTCTCTTCTTTTTCTATTCCTTTTTTAAAAAATTATTTTCTTCTCTTTCCCTTCTCTATGACATATTTCATACCTATAGAAAAATGCAGAGAACATGTAAGACTTCCAGGGCATGTAGTCCTGACACAGATGTCGTATAATGTTTAACTCAGTTTGCTTCAGATGTATTTTTAACAGAAATAAAATGTAACACATGGGTGGAGCTGCAGGTGTGCCCTTCCTCAACTTCACCTGCCTCTCTCCTTTTGTGAGTTCGCCTTCAAGCTCTGTGTATATTTCCTCATCAGGTTTTAAAAATCGATGTAGTATTTTGGGGGGTTTTAAATGTACATACATTGTATGGTAGAGTATAGAACCATCTTCCACTTAATTTTTTTATGACAACAACAATATGTTTAAAATTTTAGCCAACCTGATGCAAGTGGACTAGTTCATTTAATATAACTGATGTGTAATGTTCCATTGGATGCACAGTAACTTATTTATCTTTTTTCCACACTGATGGGCATTTATGTTTTAAAATGTTTCTATTAAAAATTGTAATGAACAGTTGTGTACCTATTTTCTTGTGAATAATCATATTGACTCACCTCAATGTATTCAAATTGTTTTCTAGATTGTTTATAATGCCAACCGCAGACTGTGAGGCCCATTATGTGTACCACAACCTCTTTGAATCTTGAGGTTGTCAGTCTCCTCACTCATTGCTCATATTATCGATAATGCATGATATCTCATATTTATGTATATTATTTGCATATGGTAAAAGCCACCCTTCTGGGTATCCAGTTTTATGAATTTTGAAAAATGCATAAAATATAGAATATTTCATCATCCTGGAAAATTCCCTCATTTCTCTTTGTATCCAGATCCTGTGTGCCCCGCCCCCCCATGTCCTGGCCACCATGGATCAGTTTTATCTTACTATATTGTACAAACATTTCAAAATGAGTGAATACATAGTTGAGCAAATTTTCATATGTGCAGTTTCCTTCTTCACTGTGAGTTTTCTGTTTATGTCATATATCAGCACTGGAATCCATTTGGGTATAAATAACTGAAAAGCTTACGTCATTGCATAAATAAAAAGTCACTTCATTTTGTGAGCTAAGGATTCCATGACTAGTAGTGGGTCAAAGATATCAAAAATCTATGTTGTTTCAATCTTTTTTTAAAATTCATAATCCTTGAGTTATTGATTTTTCATTCTCACAAATACTGCTTCATGGATGCAAGGTGGCTGGCACACATACATCTAGTCAAAATGTCTATGCTCAAAGCAGAGAGAAAGGGTATGGGAATGCCACCTGCATCCATCTCTTTATCAGAAAATGATCTTCAAAAGGTGTCAGCAGGTACCCCCTTAAGTCCTCTTGGTCAAGTTAGCTGTGTGTGTTTTGGGGTAAGAGGCAGGGAGCTTATTCTTAAATTTGCTTAGAAAGGTATTGAATTTTACAGATCATGTGGAAAAACAAATATGGTATAAAGTTGCATCTATTGAGCCTTTTTGTGTTTTGTTTTTTTTTTATCCTCACCTGAGGACATTTTTCTATTTTTTGTTCAGTAGAGCGGGAGCGAGAGAGAGGAAGAAAGGGGCACATCGAGTGGCTGCCACCCGCATGACCAACCAGGGCCGGGGACAAACTGCAACCGAGGTACGTGCCCTTAGAGGGAACCGAACCCGGGTCTCTCTGTACCGCAGGCCGACGCTCCAACCGCTGAGCCAAACCAGCCTGGGCTGTATTTTGATCAAATTGTGTATTTTCCCATATGTAAAAATGTGCAAAATTCTTGTAAATTTTATTTGATTTATTCCTATTTTATACTTAATTAACTCTCCAATTGATGGAACTAATTTTCTAAGGAATCTCCTAAATTTTTAATCCAAATGAATATATTATGTATGAATAATGACAGTCTGGACTCTTCTTTTGCAATTCTTATAATTTTTTTCCCGCCCTCTTTCCCTCTCTCTCTCCTTTTCCCTTTCTTCCCTTTCTTTCTTCTATCTTTCTTTCCTTCCTACATGTTTTGCCTCTTTTTGCATATTTATTTTAATATTTCCAATCTATAAATATATTTGTTCTTAGAATGCTTTATTTTAATAGTTTTAAGATCTGTTTCTCTTATGAATTAAAACACTCATAAGCATATATTTATTTTCATATTTACTTTTTAAAATATTTTTTAGATATTATCATTGTATTGTTTTCACTCTTAAAATGTGTTTGGTAAATTTTGAAATCTGACTATTTTTCTTCCGTATTGTTCTAGGTTTCTTTCTCTTTATGTTATCTAAATTGTTGTGAATTGTAATTTAGAAATTTCAGATTGCCCTAATATTTCTATTCTTGGCAGTGGCGTTGCTTCTGCTTGTGGTATCCCTTGCTCTTTCTCTCAGGAAAGTGATTCTTGGTGTGGCTTGAAACACTTAAAGTGTATTGCCTTTAGCACAGTGCTTTTATTGTGGAATTTCTATCTGCCATGGGTTGTGGAGAGGGGATGTGTGTATGTGTGTATTTTTTTTTTTTTTTTTCTGCGGTTTGGGTAGTTTTTCTGGCTGTGCTCAAGTTGTAATGTTCAGGTCCAGACTTTGTGTTTCAACATTTGAATATGGTTCTGGCTTTGGGTTTCCATTTTATTGTTTCTCTGGCATGTCGATCAGAGTGCATTCTAAGGTATGGGAAGGGTTGATAGGGTGATTTAGGTTGGAAGAATTGAAGAAGCGAGTTCTAAAAATGAGCCTTAGAGGACGGGGACTCCAGGACAAAGATGGCCCATCAGAGGACTCCTATGATATACAGAAATGGCCAGGCCCTTGAACCGAGGCTGGTTTAGTCATTGGCTGAGGCCACTCCTAAGCTATAAAGCAGAGGGGACCCTGATGGAGTTAACACCTGAAGGCTGTTTGCTAATGGCACCCCTCAGAGCTGGGCAATTTCATGAAGGAAGCACTAGGCAGTGCCTCCCTTTGTCTGCCAGAGATCACTCGTTCTGCAACCGGGTTTGTGTAAAAACCCTTGCTCCCACTCACAGGGCCGGTTCTGCTCGAATACCCAATGCATTGCCACGGCATCAGCTCTCATTTACTTCCCTGGTGTCCTTCTCATTCTGGGCACAGGAAAATGGTCTTTTCTTTCTTTCAAGCTTGGCCACATTACCCAGAATTTCTAAGTGTTAACAGTAGGCGGAGAGTTGTTTCTTACCACCTCAGTCTGTCTTTTTGACTCAATTTATTTGCTTCCAGGCATCACTTCATGGGGACTTACTAGAGTAAGTCAGCACATTTGATACGATGATGATTGCATTACTGAGACAATAAGTAAAAACCATCATCTAGGTGCCACAAATTTACCCATGAACTGTCCAGGTTGCTGTGACTAATGGTTAAATGTTGCCCTCTTTCTAGCTGAGTTAACTGACAAATATCTATTATGTTGATGGTGTGTTAATAATCATTATGCTAGGGGATAGAGGCAAATAGAAAATGAAAAAGAAGTTGTTCTTGTATTCAAGAGACTCTTAGTTTAATATACTAATACACGAGGAAGAGTTGAAAAACAATTAGCATGAAAATACGGCTCGAACTCTTCCTACCCAAAGTGTAGCTTGTGGACTACTAGCATTGGCCACACCACAAGTACATAAGAAATGGAGATTCTCAGGCCATCTGCAAGCCTACTGAATCATAATCTGCACTTTAACAAGGCTCCCACTGATTCATATGCACCTTAGGTACAGAAAGCATCAATTTATACAAAAATGCCATAGTTGATGGACTTTGGAGAAAGCAGCTGAAATGAAAGGAGGGAGAGGCCCTTAAGTAGTTGCATGAGATCTCACCTTAAAGAAAGGAGAATAAACAGTTACAGAAAGAGATGTCAGTTTTGTGGAACATAATATGATAATACAATTTTGAAATTCGTCAGAAAAATCTCCAATATTAACCTAAGAATCCACTGTGTTGTTTCCCTCTGTAAGATGTATGGCACGTCTAATAAAATATCATTTGACTTGATATTAATATTTATGTTGTATGTCTTCTGTGCTGCAGGAATTTTCACAAAACACATGAAGTTCTTTTGATAATGTATTAACTAGAACTAGAATGGTCTGTGTTTATAATGAATTTCACTATATAGTAAATTTGGCTGTGCTTTATGGCCAAAATATGTACATTTTCCCCCCTAAAGTATGGCCTTAATAAACTTTATTATATGCATTCCCCTAGACTACAGAGAGGTTGACATTTTTATAAAATGGGTTTTCCCCACAGTATTTTTAAAGGCCTTTCCCTGTATTTCTCCCTTTTCTGCAAAGTGGAAACTAACTTTGCAAAGCAGATCCACATGCTCTAAAACACTTGAAATGGGGGCTTTTGTTATAAATTAAAGTGTTCTCTGTCTTGATGTCTGCTCATATTATTAAGACAGGTTAATTATATTGCCATGAAGTGTTCCCATTACGAAAACCCTGATGATGTATTACAATGTAATTTCCGAGGGTCTCGCTGCAGCTGCCGTCTCTTTATTTCTAATTCTGGACCAGAGAAAGGGGACAAGTAAACCTTGAACTGACAATGCCCATTTAAACTGAGTGTGATGGGGAGAAGGACAACACCTCTAGATGTGACACTGAGGTTATATTTTTTAATTGTCCTTAGGGATTCTTCTTGTTCTTATTTTTTTAAATTTTTTATCCTCACCCAATGATATGTTTATTTATTTGAGAGAGAGAGAAACACGGTTTAATTGCCTCCTATAGGTGCCCCAAATGGGGATCGAATCTGCAACCTAAGTATGTGTCCTGACCAAGAATCAAACCCACCACCTTTTTGTTGCACAGGATGACGCTCCAACCAACTGAGCCACCCAGCCAGGGCAGGATTCTTATTCTCATAGCTTGAGTTTGGAGACATGACATTGGTACCTGAGAAGCAGGTATGAAGAAGCATCTCACAGTTATGAGAAATGTACTTCAAGTTTAATGTATAGGGATGAGGATATATGTTAAATTCCAGCCTGTCTATTTAAGCAGTTTTTGCCTCCTTTTTAAATGCCCTCAGTTTCCTAATTTATGTACAAGTTCAGATATTCAGTACTACTGAAAATAAACAAACAAGCAGTATATTAACCAATTTAATGAGTAAACAAGCTTTACTTTAACAACTTCATTGAAATATAATTCATATACCATCAAACCAATCTACTAAAAAACATTTAATACAGTGATCTTTAATATATTTAGAATATTAGTTGTGCAACCATTACCACACTTAATTTTAGAACACGCCAGTCACCCCCAGAATAAACCTGACACCCTTTAGTCATCACCAGTTATTCCCTCAGCCCTGGCCAATATCAATCTGCTTTCTGTCTCTCTGGATATTTTTATTCTGGATATTTCATATGCATAGAATCACATATCATGTAAACTTTTCTGACAGGCTTCTTTCTTTTTGCATGTTTTCAGGGTCTATGTGGTAGCTTGTATCAGAACTTATTCACAAAAACAGTGTGACTTCTATTTTTCTAGGTAAATTGATAGATTTCTGGCAGATTAAATTCTTCCTCAAGATTTAATAAAATCTTGTTTCAAGTGTTCATTTTATATAAGGGCCTGTCTTCTCAGGTGCGTGTGTGTGTATGTGTGTGTGTGTATCTGTATGTATTTCTGTGTGCACTATCATTGGGCATTACCCTGTTACTGTTTATTGAGTTTTAATGAACCCTGCTTTTTATCTCCAGGGATCTATTGCTTCTCTATTAGGTTCCTTGATGAACCAGCTAATGCCTTGAAAGATGATGTTCATGTCTGAGGGCTTGGAGTTGTCTGTTTATGTCCACTTGTCATCAGTAGAATTTTGGGCAATAGTAAGATCTGCAGAGTGACCTATGTAGCGCCAGTCATTTACAGGGGAGGACTGGTATTTATACAAATAAGTTAACTACTTTGTATTGGTTCTTGCCAGCCTCTTCCTCTCAGTTTTCCTGGCTATTTGAATTACCTATCTTAGCTATCTGCTCATAAATGTACACAGGGGCTTAGTCTTGGAACATTAGAAAAAGGTTTTCATGCGAACTAGTAAGAGCAAGGAAAAAGTAATTAAGAGAAAGTTAAACAACTGAGGACTTAGGAACAGGAGTCAGCTACTCAAGGGTAGCTATTATATTGGCTTTAAAAATGTTTTTGGCTACTTAAATGTCATAGAAACAGAGTTGAAAAATATTTTTAGAAATCAAGTATTTTAAGGAGACAGTTGTTTTGTCTGAATTTCAGTTAGGAACATTTAGCTGTTTCAATTTCATTTTCATTGTAAGAATTGAGGCTCAATTTTTGTTAAGTGATCAAAGATGTTTGAATTTCCAAATAATTGCAGAAATGAATTTAGTACAGCCGGGTTTTTCATGTGCCTTGTAAGCAACAATCTTTGCTTTCTTACTTCTCAATCACCATCCACTCTTTCAAGAGCATTTGCATTGTATACTACTGACCTATGCAAATAAATGAACTTTATCAAATAGGAGAGGCATAAAGGCAAGGAAGACTCACCAAAATGCGAAGAGACTGAAAGTATTCTCCTTAGTCTCCTCTTGACGCTTTATGTTGTTCTGGCTTTACAAGACCTCTGCATTTCCTTGCATATGTTGATTTAAACTTGTTTTTATTTAGAAGGAGTCCTGTGTCTTCATTGTATATATTTGTCTTGTCTTCTTCATTAAGCTGGAACTTGGTTCTCCCCACAATTGAGAGAGCCAACATGTTCTTGAGTCATTGACTGCTTCTGTGTTTTATGATGACTGAAATTCAGGGCACATGTTGCTATTGTTATTTATTTATTTATTTTTATCCTCACCTGAAGACATTCTTCCATTTTTTGTTCAGACAGAGTAGGGGGGGGGGGAGAGGAAGAAAGAGAGAGAGAGAAAGAGAGAGAGAGAGAGACATCAACGTGAAAGGGACACATCGAGTGGCTGCCACCTGCACGACCAACCAGGGCTGGGAACAAACTGCAACCGAGGTACGTGCCCTTAGCAGGAACCGAACCTGGGTCTCTCTGGACTGCAGGCCGACACTCTAACTGCTGAGCCAAACCAGCCAGGGCCATTGCTATTGTTATTTTTAACTAGGATGATGAGTACCAGAAGTTAGTATCCTGTGTGTGACATCATCCTGTCTACCCGATCTCCAAGTCTCACACTTCTGTGGCTCTTGGATAGGAAGAGCAGAAGGTGGTTCTGCACTAAGCAGCTGAGTTATTTACTCCAAGTGGAGAGAGGGACTATGGAAGAAATACTATGCAGTTTTGTTGAGGGCAAAAAGATTTTAGACCAATGGAAACAGGAGAAAAGAACTAATGTCAGTCAGTCTGAGAGCAAAGGTCTAGATTCTTGTTCCAGTCTAAACATAGATTTCTGCCAAATCTTTACAAGTGTGCACCGTGTGTCTTTACACAAAATTAAATCATGATGGAGATGGGCTGCCTTTATTTACACTTTCACAAGCCCCTCATTGTCAAGGCAGTATAAATATGACTTATCACAGAAGTGTCTTTAGAAAGCATAGAGCAGAGTCCAGCCAGTGTGGCCCATGCACCAAGCGGTTGCTGGTTCGATTCCCAGTCAGAACATATGCCCAGGTTGTGGGTCTGATCCCCAGTGGGGAGCATGCAGGAGGTGGCCAATTGATGTTTCTATCTCTCTCTCTCCCCCTCATTTCCTTTCTCTCTAAAATTAATAAAGGAAAAAAAATTAAAGAAAAGAAAGCATGGAGCAGAAGTGAGTGACATGAAGATGGGAAGATTTCTTAAGGACAATACAAAGCCAATGGAAGCTGCATTACTAGAAAACCCTAAACTCTCCCATCTTCACTAATGTGAAGTGCAGCATATTTTCAGTTTTAATTTGTGCTTTTATTCTTGGGAATTTTTACCCTCCCTTGGCCAAATCCTCCTTTATTTGCTTCCTCTCATCTTTCCTAGAAGATCTATATTTTGTAACAGTCAAATGCCTGGTTAACCAAAGCTACTAATCCAAGAGGAAGAGTTCCAGCAGGAAGAATTTTTAGAATGGGTCAAAAACAGACAAAATGAGCAAAGATGCAGACTGGCTGAGCAACTTTTTGGCCAATGCTATTGGAAGCAACACTCACAACCAATTTACTGCTTTGCAAGTTTGGGTTTTAAAGCAATCCTTGTCTCCTCTTTCATTAGTAAGGTTGTAGGGTGAGCAACTGGGTCACATGTCCACGTCCACCCCAGAGCCAAGACTCTATGTGCTGAAAGCATCTACAGTACAACTTAAAATGTATAATTGTTAACATTTTAAAGTACTTCTCTTTAATTTGTAATAGCTACTAATCACTCCCTTAGTCACGGACATTCTAAAAAGAAGGGCTGGGACTGTTATAAGAAGCCATTTTTTCCAGGTGATAGCATGACAGCTTTTTTGTAGTGGGGTGAATTGAGATATCCCAAAATAAATTAAAAAGATGTAATTTTAAAGTTGATTTACTTTTAAAGTTTCTATTATTTTTTGAAAATATTTTTTCTTTATTGACTTTAGAGAGAGAGGAAGGAAGAGGGACAGAGATAGAAACATCAATGAGAGGGAACATCGATTGACTGCCTCCTGCATGCCTCCCACTGGATTTGGCCCACAACCTGGGCATGTGTCCTGACCGGGAATCAAACCAGTGACCTCTTGGTGCATGGGTTGATGCTCAACCACTAAGCCAGACCAGCCAGGCAAAGTTTTTATTTTTTTATATTGTGGTTAAACATGTATACCATGAACCTTACCATCTTAAACATTTTTAAGTGTAGAGTTCAGTGGTATTAAGGGCATTCAAATTGTTGTGCTGTGGTCACCACCAGCCATCTCCAGCACTCTTTCATCTTGCAAAACTGAAACTCTGTTCCCAGTAAACAACTCCCCATTCCTCCCTACCCCCACTCCCTGGCAATCACTGTTCTCCTTTCTACTCTATGAATTTGACTACTCTAGGTACCTCGCATACATGGAATCATACGGTGTATTTGTCCTTTAGTGACTGGCTTATTTCACTTAGCACAATGTCTTCATGGTTCATCCACGCTGCAGCTTTCCTCAGGATTTCTTTCCTTTTAAAGGCTGAATAATATTCTACTGATATATACATATCTCACATTTTGTTTATCCATTCATCTGTTTATGGATGCTGGTTTGCTTTTACCTTTTGTCTGTTGTGAATAACAATACATCAACCTCACTTTAAAAGGAAAAAGTCAGTGTACCCAAAGAGTTACTATTTTATTACAGTGTTTCATGGTAGACTTGAAGATAGCAAAACCCACTGAAAAACTGATATCTAAGTACTTGAGTTGAAATTAGAGATATTATTTATTTATTTATTTTTGACCACAAAATATTCCTGGAAAACTTTATACTGTACAGACTACCAGTCTTTTAAGCTCAGTATTTCTGAATCTACTAACTGTGTTAGTGTTTCGGGATCCATTAACTGTCTGTTTACAAGAGAAAGGTGGCTGCATTATCTTCCACAATGGAGTAATACATGCCTCATTCACCTGTCATATTTATGGAGAGGGCTCTGTTCCAGGGATGTGGGGTTTTATGAGGTTCTCCTCGGTGGGATGCCTTTTAATTGCTTGAGTTATATTAGTCCTTGAGGTAAGATCCTTTTCTCAAGTGCCCAACCAAACCCCCTGATCAACCCTCCTCAAAGCCACAGTAAAATTGGCATGCTTAAGTAGGGAAGGAATGCTAACATCCCAGATCTGAGAGAGGTAATTTGGTCCAAAATGCACTCCAGTGATGTTTATGTTTCAGATAAAGTGCTTACAACACTGTCGCTGCCCTTTTGACCTCCACTTCCTCACCCGTGTGCTTGCAAGAGAAAGTGATACTTAAATTCAAATCTTTACTTTTATTAGCTTCCAGAGTGAACTGGGATTTCAGTCCAATCTTATCTCTGGTATAAACATCCTGTTACCATTCATATTTTGGAGATATCTTGAGGAAAATGGTTAAATACTTTCCATCAAGAAAACAAATAGAAGCTCATCAGAATCTCTTTTTCTTTCTTGTCCTTTCCTTTTTTTTTTCTTCCTCCCCTCCCTTTTTTCTTCCCTCCCACCAATTTTACCTCCCTCCCTCAACCCTTTATCCACAGCTTTTTTCTTCTTTTCCTCCCTTCCTTCATATCTTCCTCCCTCCCTTTCTTCTTTCCTCTCTTCCTCCTTTTCTCCCTGCTTTGCCTCCTTCCCTACCTTTTTCCTCCCTTCCTCCTCTCTCTCTCTCCCTCCCCTCCTTCTTCCCTTCCTCCTTCAGCTCCTTTCAACCTTCCTTCTATCTTCCTTTTCTCCCCCTTCCCTCCTCCTTCTTTCTTTCCTCCTTTTCAAATTCATGAGCGTTTATGTTGCAAACTCAAGACAAAGCATTTTCACCATCTGGAATATATGGGGGCACACTATGCAGGGGCTGTTGTGGGGAGGTGCAGCACATGAGAGGACGGCGAGGGGAGGGAATGGAGGCTGGAGTCACAGCCTGTGTGCTGCAGGTATTTCTCAAGCTGGACCCTCCTGTGTGAACAGCATCTCTCTCTGAGCCACAGGGTTGGATAGCAACCCGTGAATCTTATACAAAACACTCCAGAGAAGATAGCTTCCAGTTCTCTTGAAAGCAAAGCCTGCATGAGCCTTTCGAGATTTATGACTTCAGATAATAGGATCACACTTCCTGTTGTTGGCTCAAATATAACAAGTGAAAGGTGTGAACAGAGAGGGAGGGTAGATCCAGATCACTTACCTGAGGTAGCCTCTGAATCTGTAATGAGAAATCACAGGTGAATACTGAGGTCAAAAGAGAGTTTAAGCTTTATATCTTGGAGAAGGCTTGTTCAGGTCAAATGCACGATGAACCATTTTATTTATTGAAGATATTGAAATAGTTTAGAAAAGTAGATTGAACAGCCCAATAAAGCAGAATTCTGGACAGAAGCAAATTTCTGTTCCACAATAAAACTTAACTGTTTGATCAAAACCAGTGAGCTAATGAATGAGAAAGCATGGAATGAACTAAAGCAAAATGCTGTAGAGATAGTTGTCAGCACCTAGCACAGTTGGTGCTGTTCACGTGAGAAGTATGAGATGAGGGCCTGCAGCCTCACAACAGGTGTGCATCCTGAACCCTAACCCTGCCGAAATCCAGTGATAGCAAATCGTATCAAACATAAGTAGCCTCACATAATGAAGACTGCCTGGATTGTACTGCGACTTTCTGAGGGTTCTTTATTTGTCACTGAGTGATATTCATTATTTGCTTGAGCAAAGGGAGAGTCATATGTTCAGCTTCTGATGGCAGGGTAATCCCTTGTACAACCAGAACTATCATATTTTTTCAAGTTGTGACTATTTCTAGTGTTAACACCTGGACATCATCTATGCACATTTAAATTGTTTATATCTAATAAAAAGTGTCATGGCAGTGGAAAAAAACACACAAAAAAAAATTAAGAATGTAAATGAGACACCACAACTACAACTAAACCATAGAACACCCATCATTCAGAACCACCTGAAATCTGACTGAATGAAAGTCCTACAACTCGGGAATTGAAGAAGCCATATGGAGACTGGTAGGAGGCGAAGAGACATGAAAGAGGCTGGTCCCATACCTACGTGTGGCAGATACAAATGGGTGAGATATCTTAACTGCAGAGGCCCTTTCTGAGGAGAGAGGAGTCCCAGTCCCTCATCAGGCTCCCTGGCCCCTTCAGGGTTCCAGTGCCAGGAAAACAAGTCCCCATAACTTCTGGCTGTAGAAACCAGCGGGTATTGAGGGTGAAGGCAACAGATGGCCTTTGGAATCCCAAGCCCTTTATATTAAAGGGCCTGCACATGGACGTACTTGGACTCACTTGCTCTGAGCTCCAATGCTGGGGAAGCAGCTCAAAAGGCACAAGGGACATACAGGGAGTAGCTGAATTGTCTGGCATCAGGGCAAGACCTGAGGGGTTGGCAGAGGCCATCGTTTTTTTGATGAGTCCTCCCCCCACAGAGCAAGCAGATGGATGCCATATCTGAGACTCCTAGCTCACACTGGAGATTCCCTGATGTCCCACCACATCCAGTGTTTGGGCCCACCTAAGCAGTATTCAGTGACTTTTCCAGGAAAACAGCCTGTCTTGGCTCATGCTTCAGATTTTCCTAAAATCTCTCAAACAAGCAGCATCTGGCCTCATTGTGCCCCTTAGCTCCAGTGGCACTAGGTCCAGCACTAGCAACAGCCAGCTTGGTTTGCAGCGTGGCCTCACCTGAGCACCTCCAATCCCAGCAAAGTAGCAGCCATCTACAGATTGCTTGAGCTAGGTGGCACTGGGCAGAATACAGGTGGCAGGTGACCTTGGCTTGTACCTCCTGAGAAACCCCAGAGTCAGTACACCCAGTGGACATCTTCAGACCATGTCAAAGTACCACCATCCAACCACCTCTTTAAGTGACACACTCAAGGGGTGGTCTCAGCAGGCACAGGTGGGCCCCTGCACACCTAATCCTCCATGGTGGTTGGATGTCAGTGGTCAGTGGTTGCAACCAGTCCTTGCAACTGATTGGCCTGGGAATAAACCCCTCCTATTGACAAGCCAACTACAATCAAGGCTCAACTATAGAGGAGGTTGTACATAACCCACACAGGGGGTACACCTTGAGTATCAAGTTTAGGGGATCAGGAAGGCTATGCCACTGGGCCCTACAGAACACCTAATACATTAGGCCACTCTACCAAGCCTGGGAGATGTAACCGCTCTAACTAATACATAAACATAAACACAGGGAGACTGCCAAAATGAAGAAACAAAGAAACAAGTCCCAAATGAAAGAACAGAACAAAACTCCAGAAAAAGAACTTAACAAAATGGAGACAAGCAATCTATAAGGTGCAGAGTTTAAAATACTGGTTATAAGGATGCTTAATGAAGTTAGTGAGAATATCAACAGCATAAAAAATGACCTTCATAGAGTATACTCCTAGATGTGGGATCACTGGGTCAAATGGAAGTTCAATTTTTAATTTTTTGAGGTAACACCATATTGTTTTCCATAGTGGCTGCACCCGTCTGCATTTCCACCAGCAGTGTACTAGAGTCCCCTTTTCTCCACACCCTCACCAACACTTGTTGTTTGATGATTTGTTGATGGCGACCATTCTGACAGTTGTGAGGTGATATCTCATTGTTGTTTTAATTTGCATCTCTCTGATGATTAGTGATGTTGAGCATTTATTCATATGTCTCTTAGCTATTTGTATGTCCTGTTTAGCAAAGTGTCTATTTAGTTGCTCTGCCCATTTTTTAATTGGGTTCTTTGTCTTCCTTTTGTTGAGTTGTATGAGCACTCTATATATTTTGGAAATCCCCTTATCTGATGTATCATTGGCAATTATGCTCTCCAATAGAGTGGGTTGCCTTTCTATTTTGCCAAACAGAGAAAGACAAGTATATAATCTCACTTATTTGTGGAATATAATGAACATAACAGTCTGAGGAATGGGGTAGTCCCAGAGATGTGGAAGTAGGGTACAGACTGACAATCCCCAGAAAAGGGGGTGAGGAGGATAGATAAACCACATAACTTATATGCATGTACACATAACCAATGGACATGGAAAACAAAGCTGGGGACAGGGTGGAAAGGGAGGAATCAGTGGGAGAAAAAGGAGAAACATCTGTAACAAAAATAAAAAATTAATTAAAAATAATTAAAAGAAAAAGGACCTTCAGAAATTAGGGATAAACTTACTGAAATGAAGAATAATTTACAGGGAATTAATAGCTGAGTACATGAAGCCAAGAATCAAATCAGCAATTTGGAACATAATGAAGCAAAAAACACTAAACAGAACAGCAAAAAGAAAAAAGAATCCCAAACAATGAGAATACAGTAAGGAGCCTCTGGGACAACCAAGCTTACCAATATTCAAAGTGATGAAAAGCAAGCACCTATAACCAAGACTACAATACCCAACAAGACTATTATTTAAAGTTGAAGAAGAAATAAAGAGCTTCCCAGACAAGAAAAAGCTAAAAGGGTTTGTTACTACCAAACCAATATTATATAAAATGTTATAAGGTCTTCTTAAAGAAGAAGAAGAAAAAAAAAAAATATATATATATATATAGATAAAAATGTGAACAATAAAATGGCAATTAATATATAGCCATCAAAAATTGAATCTAAAAAATCAAAATAAATGAATAAGCAGAACAGAAACAGACTCATAGACAGAAAACATTTTAATGATTGCCAGATGGAAGGGGGTTCAGGGATGGATGAAAAAGGTGAAGGGATTAAGAAGTACAAACTGGTGGTTACAGAATAGTCAGGGGGATGTAAAGTACAGCAGAGGGAATATTGTCAATACTATTTTAATAATTATGTATGGTGTCAGATGGGTATGAAATTTATCCTGATCATCACTGAGTAAGTTGTGTAATGTCTAATCACTAGGGTGTATGCATGAAAGTAATAGTGTATGTCAATTGTAATTGAAAAATTAAAAAATATATATTAAAAAGAAAAAGAATATAAATGGGAATGTAGTAGAAGACATGGCACAAAACAAAGAATGGAGGGCAGTACTTAAATTAGTAGAGGTAAGATTGCTTTAGACTTCTAGAATGTATCTAATTGAGAGTATCTAACCTGAGAACAGTTTTAAAGCAGTTACTCCAGTTACAAGAGTGTTCATTTGCTGTCCCGTACACCAACAGTTTGCAGTTCATGTGGGAGGCAACCAATCAATGTTTCTCTCTCACATCAATGTTTTTCTCTCCCTTTCCCTTTCTCTATCTAAGATAAGTAAACATATCTTTGGGTGAGGATTGAAAAAATAGAATTCATATTAAGTGAAATTTTCTTTGTTATCAGAACCATAATATCTCACTTGGATGCTCCCGTTTAAACCCCTTGTAAGTTTTCACCTGCTCTTGGCATAATGACAATTTCCGGAAATTGTCATTTACTCATGTAAAGGACTCAATTCATGCTATCTGTGTTTATGTCTTAATTAACTTTCAAATTATGGTTAATATTCGAAGTGGAGAGGAAATGCTCAGTAACAAATTGTTTCTCTATTTACATATCTATTTCTGAGGCAAATTCTTAAGGTAGCAGTTTCTTCCTAGATTATAAATCTTTCCCAAAGAAAATCAGATATATAAAAATAGAATTTTTTGCATTTCATATCAGAAAAGCTGATCCATCAAATATTGCCTAATATAGACAGTTAATTTGAAGTAAACAATATTTTCATTATATATTGTTACATAGCAAAGTATCTCAAAACTTAATAGTTTATTTAAAAGAACAATAATTATTGACTATATTATACTTTCCTTGGTCAGCAATTCAGGAATGGTTTAGCTCAGTATTCTGTTTTGGTATCTCTTATGTATTTACACTCAGGATGTTGACCAGACTCAGTCATCTGAAGGCTTGACTGGGGCTAGAGGATTGGCTAGTCATATGACTAGGAAGTGACGATTGGCTGTTAACAGAAGACTTTGGTTTCTCAAATGGGTCCTCTCTAGAGGGCTTTCTGAATGTCCTTACAGCATGGTGACTGGTTCTCCCAAAGCAAGTGATCCAAGAGAACACAGTGGAAGTAGCCATGCTTTTTATAACCAACCTCAAAAGTGACACACAGTCACTTCCACCATATTCTGTTGATCACATGGTCAGCTCTGGCTTAATGTGGGAAAGGACTACTAAAGGGCATAAAGACCAAGAGCCGGGGGTTACTGAAAACCACCCTGGAGGATGGCTACCATTGTAGGTATGATTTTTCAACAATTAGCATATGTAGATGATGCATGACCATCATATACATGCACTGAGAAAAAACTGCGCACATAGTAGGCTCATTATTAATATATTTTGAATGACTTCAATGAGATATTTGAGCATTTCATTATTAAAGAGTAAAAATGGATAGTTTGTTATTATTAATTACTTGTGATTGAAGTCTGAGCTTAGCTCTATATACAAATTAGACCTGTATAACATCTATAGCAAACTGAAGGGCTGGCTTTCTAGAAAGCCATTTATGCAGGACTGAGGAAGAGTTGGAAAACTTACAGAGATGAACCTGACCAAGGAAACAAACAAGGGCATTGGAGGACAGTCTCAAATGTGGCTCTGGAACTGATTTCCATCCTGAACTGCACTGGAACTTTTTTATACATACCAAGTACAGACAATATGATAGTATTACTTTACATTGCACTTAACAATTTCTAATGAGGTTGACCATTTTTCTGAATTTATTGGTCATATCTGGTTTCTCTTCCATGAAATTTCTAATGACCCCTTTTGCCCATTTTATAATTCAATTGTTTACCTTTTTGTGTCAGTTTTTCTCATTTATGATGTTTGCAAATCCTTCTTTAAATGTATTACTTCTGGCTCTCCTCTTTAGATGAACTTGGTTGGTCATATTTTACTAAAAACAATCAAATTTTAGATTTATTAGCATATAATTTTATATTCTCTTGTATTCTAATTTTTAAAATCACTCCCATTCAATTATCAAGTTCAAAATGCTTTGTATTTTATTAACTCTCCTTTGAAATTTATGAATTTTTTCTACCATTTTTTAAAAATCTTTTATTTTGCTTTTATTAGCTTTCTGAGTGGATTCTCACTTTATTTACTAGATTTTAGTTTTTGGGTTTTTCTCTGACTACTCTATTAATGATTCTAAATGTCTCTGAGTGCTGCTCTGGCCATGCCTCTAAAGTTTTAGCATATATTACACTCACCAACATTTATTTGTAAATTTCCATTTTTAATTTTCTTCTTACACCTAAAATTATACGTAGAAGAATACTTTTTAAATTGTCAAGCAGATATATTTATAAACTATTCTCCACTATCGCAAGAAATGTTAAAAGAGCTGCTATAATTAGTAGTAATAAGAAGAAAAATATAAACATAATAAACCAAAATGGCAAAAAATAAGTACATATAAATAATAACCTTAAATGTAAATGGACTGAATGCCCCCATCAAAAGACACAGAGCAGCTAACTGGATAAGAAAGCATATGTATGTTGTTTACAAGAGACCCATCTCACAACAGAAGACTCACATAGGTTGAAAGTGAAGGGATGGAAAAAAGTCTTCCAAGCAAATGGAAAGGAAAAAAAGCTGGGGTAGCAATACTCATATCTGATAGAATAGATTTCAAAATGAAGACCATAACTAGAGAAAAAAAAGGTCACTACATAATATTGAAAGGATCTATCCAACAGTAAGTTATAACCTTGGTAAACATATATGCACCCAACATAGGAGCAACAAAATATCTTTAAAATCTTCTGAAGGATTTCCAAGGAGAAATCAACAGGAATACAATCATAGCAGGGTACTTCAACACCCCGCTGATATCACTGGATAGATCTTCTAGACAAAAAATTAACATGGACAGAGATTCTAAATGAAGCACTAGATCAAATGGATTTAATAGATATTTACAGAGAATTACACCCCAAAACTTCAGAATTCACATTCTTCTCAAGTGCACATGGGACATTCTCAAAGATAGTCCACATGATAGGACAGAAACTAAATCTCTACAAGTTTAAGAAGATTGAAATCATATCAAGCATCTTCTCAGATCACAATGGCATAAAACTAGAAATCAATTGCAACAAGAATATGTAAAGACACTTGAACACATGGAGGCTAAACAGCATGTCATTAGACAATGAATGGGTTACCAAGGAGATTAAGGAAGAAATTAAAAACTTCCTGGGATTCAATGATAAAGAACACAAAACAACACAAAATCTATGGGATGCAGTAAAAGCAGTTCTGAGAGGGAAGTTCATAGCACTACAGGCCTACCTCAAGAAGCAAGAAAAATTTCTAAGAGACTATCTATCCTCACAACTTAAAGAACTAGAAAGCAAACAAAAAGAAAACCCCAGAGCAAGTAGAAGGAAGAAAATAGTAAAGATCAGAGCAGAAATAAATGACATGGAGACCAAAAAAACAATTCAAAGGATCAATGAAACAAAGAGCTGGTTCTTTGAAAAGAAAAACAAGATTGATGGACCCTTAGCTAGACTCACCAAGAAACAAAGAGAGAGAACCCAAATATACTAAATCAGAAATGAAAGAGGAGTAGTAACAACTGACACCACAGAAATACAGAGGATCATTAACAAATGACATGAACAATTTTATAGCAACAAAATGAACAATCTAAGCAAAATGGACAAATTTCTAGAAACACGTAGTCTCCCAACACTGGACCAGGAAGAGATAGAAAACTTGAACAGACAAATAACAACTAAGGAAATTGAAGAGGTAATCAAGTCTCTTCCAGCAAACAAAATCTTAGGCCCGGATGGCTTCACGGGGGAGTTTTACTGAACATACAAAGAATTAACACCCATTCTCCTCAAATTATTCCCAAAAAATCCAAGGATAAGGAAGACTCCAAAACTCGTTTTATGAGGCCAGCATAATTCTAATTCCAAAACCATATAAACCCTACAAAGAAAGAAAACTATAGGCCAATATGCCTGATGAACATAGATGCCTAAATCCTGAACAAAACTATTCACCATGACCAAGTTGGATTCATCCCAAAAATGCAAGGCTGGTACAATATTCACAAATCAATAAATGTGAAACACCACATAAACAAAAGGAAAGATAAAAACCATATGATCATATCAATAGACGCTGAAAAAGCATTCAACAAAATCGTGTTCCCATTTCTGATTAAAAAACTCAGCAATCTGAGAATACATAGAAAACCCTAAAGACTCCATCAAAAATCTGCTAGATTCAATAAACGAATTTGGCAAAGTAGCAGGATACAAAGTTAACATCAAGAAATTGACGGCATTCTTTTTTTTTCTTATGTTCATCCTCAACCGAGGACATTTTTCCATTTTTTGGTCAGGTAGAGTGGGAGGAAAACAGGACAGAGAAAGAGAGAGAGAGAGAAATACCGTCAAGTGGTGGCCACCCGCACAACCCAACCAGGGCTGGGGTCAAACTGCAACCGAGGTATGTGCCCTTAGCAGGAACCAAACCTGGGTCTCTCTGGACCGCAGGCTGATGCTCTAACTGCTGAGCCAAACCAGCCAGGGCTTGACAGCATTCTTATACACCAATAATGAACTCACAGAAAGAGAAACTAAAAAAGCAATCCCATTTACTATTGCAGCAAAAAAACTAAAGATACCTAGGAATAAACTTAACCAAAGAAGTAAAGGACCTATTTGCAGAAAACTACAGGACATTGAAAAAAGTAATAAAGAAAGATATAAAAAAGTGGAAGCATATACCTTGTTCATGGATTGGAAGAATTAACATCATTAAAATGTCCATACTACCCATAGCAATCTATAGATTCAGTGCAATCCCCATTAAAATACCAACGATAGCCCTGGCCGGTTTGGCTCAGCGGTTGGAGCGTCGGCCTGCGGTCCAGAGAGACCCGAGTTCGGTTCCCACTAAGGGCACATATCTCGGTTGCAGTTTGTCCCAGGCCCTGGTTGGTCGTGCGGGTGGCAGCCACTCGATGTGTCCCTTCACATTGATGTTTCTCTCTCTCTCTGTTCCTCTCTCTCCCTCCCACTCTACCTGTACAAAAAAAATGGAAAAATGTCCTTGGGTGAGGATAAAAAAATAAATAAAATACAAACAACATGTCTCACAGAACTAGAACAAATACTCCAAAAGTTCATCTGAAACCAAAAGAGACCCTGAATAGCCACAGCAATCTTGAGAAAGAAAGACAAGTAAATGGGATCACAATAGTACCAGGTATCAGGTTGTACTACAATGCTACTGTAATCAAAACAGCCTAGTATTGGCACAAGACTAGGCACATAGATCAATGGAACAGATCAGAGAACCCTGAAATTGACCCAAAACATTATGCTCAATTAATATTTGACAAAGGTAGCAAGAGCATACGGTGGACTAAAGACAGCCTCTTTAATAAATAGTGTTGGGAAAATTGGACAGCTACATGCAAAAAAAAAAAAAAAATGAAACCAGACCATCAACTTACACCATACACAAGAATAAACTCAAAATGGATAAAAGACTTAAATGTGACTCATGAATTTATAAAAAATCCTAGAAGAAAATGTAGGCAACAAAATTTCAGATATACGTAGCAGAATTTTTACTGATATATCACCTAAGGCAACAGAAACAAAGGAAAAAATGAACACATGGAACTACATCAAACTCAAAAACTTTTGCACGGAAAAAGAAACAACCATCAAAATGGAAAGACTAAACCCACTGTATGGGAGAGCATAATCACCAATGATACATTAGATAAGGGGTTAATTTCCAAAATATATAGAGTGCTCATAAAACTCAACAAAAGGAAGGCAAAGAACACAATTAAAAAATGTGCTGTGGACCAAAATAGACACCTCTCCAAACAGGACATACAAATGGCTAAGAGACATATGAAGAAATGCTCAACATCACTAATCATCAGAGAGATGCAAATTAAAACAACAATGAGGTATCACCTCACACCTGCCAGAATGACTGCCATTAACAAAACATCAAACAAGTGCTGGTGAGGGTGTGGAGAAAAGGAGACTCTAGTACACTGCTGGTGGGAATGCAGACTGGTGCAGCCACTATGGAAAACAATATGGTGTTTCCTGAAAAAATTGAAAATTTAACTTCCATTTGACCCAGTGATCCCGCTTCTAGGAGTATATCCTAAGAAGTCTGAAACACCAATCAGAAAGAATATATGTACCCCCATGTTCATAACAGCACTATTTACAATTGCTATGATCTGGAAACAGCCCAAGTGCCCATCAGTAGATGAATGGATAAAAAAGCTGTGGTACATTTACACGATGGAGTACTATGCAGCTGTAAGAAAGAAAGATCTCTTATCCATTGAGACAACATGGAGGGGCCTGGAGATGATTATGCAAAGTGAAATAAGCCAATCAAAGAAAAACAAATACCACATTATCTCACTTATTTGTGGAATGTAATGAACAAGGTGGGCTGATGAATGAAATAAACCTGGAGACATAGAAAGGAGATGGTTCAGACTAACAAACCTTAGAGTAGAGGGTTGAGGGGGATGGACAAGATGAACCAAAGAACTTATATTCATGTATGCATAAATAATGGACATAGACAGCAATGCTAGTGGGGAGGGGTGGGGTGGGAAGGGGAGGAGAGGGTGTAGGGCAAAAAAAGGAGAAACATCTGTAACAAAAATAATAAAAGTTGGAGGGAGAAAAAAAAGAAAACTATTCTTCTAATGGCAATTTCTAGTTTCATAGCTTTGTACATAAAATATGTTCTATGTGATTTTTAATGTTTGGCAGTAGGCAACATATTGTCTGTGGATTAATCAATGGTTGGTGTTTTTAAGTGTCTAACATGTATGTAAAATGTGATTGTGTTTTCTCCAGCAGTCTCCCTCTCTGCATTCTCAGTTTCTTCAGTATAGAACTTGAAGTTTCCCAAATATTTCATGCTCTTTGACAGCTTTGGAGACCTTTGCTTGTGTCATTTCCAATTCCTAGAGTCTTGTTCTTTAATGTGATGTGGCTAAAATCTACTGTTCTTTCTGGTCATTTTAGAAACCATGGCCTATGCAATTTCCATTAATTAATTAACTAATGTAATAACTTCAAATGCCGTTTTCTCTACAAAGAGTCACTAATCTCCCTCGGGACTGCACTACGTCTCCTTGTGGGCTCTCCCTTATTGCTCTACCCTTCTCCCTCTGAATATGGTATTTGAATATTTATGTGACTTTTTATCCTTTGGCTACAGACCACTTTGAGGTAGGGGGTGTATGTTGTTCCCTAGTATGTCTTCCATTCCTATCAGGGTGCCTGGCCTCCAGGTGGGGGTGAGGAAATAGGTGTTGAATAACTTAGGAGAAAAATTAACTGTGCAGAACATGCGGGAGATCTGATATCACCATATAATGGAGAGCTATTAGACTTCTTATCCATGCCAAGTATTGTGTGAGAAATGGCTCTGTAGTACAGATAGAAAAACTGAGGGTCAAGGAAGTAAATCATTATTGATGAAAAGTACACATGTATTCACTAAAGAAGCACAGTGAGAATGAGAATAATTCAAACATTACAAAGAGTAAAGTTAGCTCATTGGTGGAGAGGCACCAAGAAAAATAATAAACACCAAAAAAATTGAGCAAAACCTGTGGCAATCAGTTTTGTCAGGTCTCTGGAAAGTTGTCAAAGGTTTATAGAAATGAAACAAACACTGAATAAAGAAAAAGGCAACCCATAACTCGGCATTCTCCAGGGTGACACTTAGACACTGTAACCAAGATAAAAATAGGGAGGTAGAAGTCTATTTCATGGAGAACATTGGTGGCCCACTATGTCCGCAGTGCGGGCTGGCCAGAGTGAGAACTATCCTGATTTATGGGGCACCTGTTAATGGTATGACTAAATTGTTAGGGACTTTGAAGAAATAAGATGACAAGATTGGTGACAAATATATTGGGGAAGAAGTATGTGGATGGACCTCTCATGGACACAGAATGTGAAGATGTCTATGTCTCATGTGAATGCTAACCAAAGGGCAACCACGGCGAAGAGATACCTAATACTAAATAGACATACTAATGCCTTTGTCAATATCAGTCAGCTTCTTTCCCCAACCGACTCAGTTCTTGTCCAAGGGACCCATGAACAAAGTGGCCATGATGGTAGAAATGTAGGCTATGCATAGACCCAACATGAACTTCCTCTTACCAAGGCTGACTTGGCTATTACTAATCTGTACCCTATTCTTTCAACATAAGATATCAACATTGAGTTCCTAATATGGCACTATTTCTGGGTACCACCCTGCCACCTAGTGGCAAGTTAATTATATTGGCCCTCTTCCATGACGGAAGCAACAAAGGTTTGTCCTCATTGGAATAGACATGCACCCTGGATATGGATTTGTCTTCCCTGCTGATAATATTTCTTCTAGCATCACCATCTGTGGACTATCAGAATGCCTGATGCACTATCCTCACATTCCATATAACATTGCATCAGATCAAGAAATGTATTTTACAGTGAAGAAATGAAGCAGTGGGATCGTGCCTCTGAAGCAACTAGCCTTATCATATACTTCATCACCCAAAAGCATTTGGCCTAATTAAAAGATAAAATGGCTTATTAAAGATTCAGTTATAGTGTCAATTGGGAAATAACCCTCTGAAAGGGTGAGGTTCTGTTTTACAAAGTGCAATGTATGCTTTGAACCTGAGAGCATTGTATGGCATGGCTTTTCCCATAGCCAGAATTAAGGGCTGGAAAAGCAAGTGGCTGCTCTCTATTATACCTAATAACCCCTTGTAGAGCTTTTGCTTGCTTTCTTGGCAACTTTGAGGTCTGCCAGCTTGTAGATTTTGGCCCACGAGGGGTTAATGCTTCTAAAAGGGAATAGGATGGCTCCACAACTATGGCTCCACCAAATTGCAAGATGAGAATTCCACCTGGTCATTTTGGGCTCCCTTGGCCACCAAACCAAGAGAGAAAAAGGAAGTAGCGGGTAACTAAAAGAGAGCTTACCTACTGGTTGGAGTGACTGATTTTGATCACCAAGGGTAAAGGGTAAATCTGATTGCTGCTGTATAATAAAGACTAGAAGAATATGTCTGAAAATCAGAGGATTCTCCAGGGTGCCACTTAGCACTTTCACATTTCATAGTGAAGGTTAATGGAAGACTCCATCAATTGAAATTAAGCAGGGTGACTGAGGACTCAGACCCTTCCAAAATGAAGGTTTGGGTCACCGTCATAAGTAAAGAACTCAGAACAGCTGAGGTTCTAACTGAGGTCAAGGGAACTATGGCATGGTAGATGAAAGATGCCATAAATATCAACTATCACCTTGGGAATAATTACAGAAATGAGGACTTTGATAGTTTTGCAAAATGTTCTTTGTGCTTGTTAGATGCATATGTTTATTTGCATATATTGCTTCTTCTTTCCATTAAACAATTCATATACAAGCTAGTAAAGATTAATACATTTATTGGGGTAACAAATCACTGATATAATTGGAGGTAATTCATAATTATAAATCAATTTAAATGTAGGTAACAGACTATTTTATAAGGCTAACTGAATAAAGATAATTAATATAGCGCACAATGGGCTCAATGACTGTTGGGACTGTGTGTCTTCCCATTTTCAGGAAGAGTGAGAACTTCACTTGTAAAAAGAAAGTGAAGCTATGGCTTGTTGCAAGAGAGTTTGAGCATGTGCAGAAGAGTACAAATGGAGGCTGAATAGCCAATGGTGTGAAATGGAAATTTTCAAGCATTTGTGTCTCATCTCTGAATATACCCTTCAACATACGTTCTAGGATAAACAACGGGGTTTGTTCAAGCATTTCTCCTTCAAAGTGAACATGAAGTTAAGATTTCTCAGCAGAATGTGCTGGAGGGAGGAATACTGCAGGAGGCTGGGCTGAGGAGATGGGCAGTGGCAGTGTGAGGACATCTAGGAGAGCCTGCTCCAGCCATGGGTCAGAACGTGATCCCTCTATGACCTGGGAGGCTCTGCCTGGTGTTAACTCCTGCAACTCTCTACACATAGCACCTGTGAGGCAGCAGGTCACACACCAAGCAACGCTTTCTTCTGCAACTGCACATGCAGCCTGAGTTCTGAGGAGCCCACCCAGAACTGTATTTTTTCTGCAATTCCCTGTGCAACTTGCATGCTGATGTCCTCAGCTTTTGCTGGTGCCTAGATTCCTGCTGCATGCCCGACCACCTGCTCCCTTGCCTGCACTCCACAGGGTTGCCTATTGTTTATCCAGCATCTCCAGACTTATTCTGAAGTAGCTGAATTACTGAACTCTGTTATCTGGTGGCTGAACCACACATACCTCTTCTCCAAGGTCCAAACTCCTTCCATGCTTGTCCTTGAAGAGCGTCGTTTCGTTATAATGTTGATGAGAGGCCTTAGGAACTTAACTCCTGTTTATAACTATCAGCCTTGGTAAAATTAGTTTCATTATAGGTTGATACACTTACAGTTACAGAACCTATTGATGATGTTAAGTGAGCACTCACTGTACTCCCCGTTAGTGCTATCTGCCATATAGACTTCTCTTCAATCTCATACTAATTCTTTCCTATAGTTAATCTTTTTATATTAAATTTATCTCTTTGACACTATACTGTTTCTATCTTTTGAGTTGACCTAGATACTAAAATAATCTTTTTGATTCAATATGAAATTCTTTGGATAGTAAAAACAAACATAATTATGATACCCATTAGCTCTGAGAGAGAATGTAAGGTTAGAGTAGGAGACTTAGAGCATTATTTTCTGTTTTTCACTTGAAATTTTCATATGAAAAATACTTTACATAAATTATAACAAAAAAATTAAATGAAAAGTTCTTCAAAAATTTAAAAATATTTTATTAAAGATGCACATGTGTACTTATTCTGAATCTAGTTATAAAGGGCTATAGTTTATTGATATATTTGGCCAAACATTTACATTCATATATCAATTTTATTTCTGCTTATTATTTGTCATATCACTGGTCTGGTATACCTGTAACTTTAACTTCGAAGTAAAAATAAGCCACAATTAGCCCTGGCCGGTTTGGCTCAGCGGTTAGAGCGTCGACCTGCAGTCCTGAGAGACCCAGGTTCGGTTTCCGCTAAGGGCATGTACCTCGGTTGCAGTTTGTCCCCGGCCCTGGTCGGTCGTGCGGGTGGCAGCCACTCGATGTGTTCCTTTCACATCGATGTTTCTCTCTCTCTCTCTGTTCCTCTCTCTCCCTCCCACTCTACCTGAACCAAAAAATGGGAAAATGTTCTTGGGTGAGGATAAAAAAAAAAAAGCCACAATTAAGCACATGTCTGCATCATCATGAAGAAGGAGGGGCCAATCTAATTTGGAAGAATACTACTAGTTGGCACTTTTCAACTTGTGTGCCCATTGTTAATCTTTTTTTGAGTCAGTAGCAAAAGTTTAAAAATGTCATTTTTTTTTATCACTCCCCCAGTAGGAATCTTATCTCAGAAAATACTGAAGTCATGATCATTAATGTGGTTTAAACTGCATTTAAAAATATTACTTTAATTTTTAAAAGAGTGCACATTTGTTTCTATATTTAATATTTATACTGGTTGCAAAGCCATTATACAAATTTTAATATTTTATCTGCGGCATACCTTCTTCATTTCATGGGCACACATACAGTAATGCACTCATACATTGTTATCACTTTGGGTTAAAAGTTTGGCTGTCTGGAAATTCTAATTAATTGTCAACAAGATACTGTGTTTTCCTAAAATGCTTTAAGAAAGTAAAAAAATTGGGTGTGGAATTCACTTTAAGGAAAATCCACAAGTAAGTTTGTACAAGATAAAATTTGGAAGGAAAAAGACTAGGAGACTTAAGTATGATGAAAATTGTAAAATTCTCTAGTTTCCCCCCAAAATTATCAGCTGATAGGGAGTCTAATTAAAATGTAGAATTCACAGCAGTCACAATTTTGAGTCTAATTTTTGCATACCTTGGAATGGAAATATGTTTTCTTAACTTCTATTAAAATGATGACTGAATGGTATGAAGATAGCTTTATCATGCAGTAAAATCACAGTCTATTATATTATCTCTTTGTTCACAGAGCTGTAGCTGTTTAATCAAATCTGATAATGTGGAATTAAAGACATACATGAAAAAAATGATAAATCATTTTCTGAAGGGTTCATTATGATTTGTCTTGCTTTATAAAGGATTCAGCTTTAATAGATATTACAAAGACATTCTTGGCTATTGAATTTGAAGGAAGGAAAGAAGAAAAAGTGAGAGGGAGGAAGAACTGCTGCCTATCTTTCTTAAAATAAAAAATACCAAAGGAATAGGAATGTTATTTGTCAGTGAAGAAGTGGCTTGCATTGACTGTTACCATGTGAATCTGACCAGAAAATCTGATGCCCAGCTGAGGGCTTTGGAGTTTAAGAAGTATCACTAAAGAAACAAACATCTTTGGTGGACATGGGATGGTAAAAAGGATTTGACTAATATTTAAGGATATCTGAGTTATCAAGAATTCACAAATGAAAACATATTGGCTATTGTCCAAGGCACAGTGAGTGCTAAAAGTAATATTCCAGAACTTTGGAATTGTTGAAACTCACAAATTTGTACTGTCAAAGAAATGGCAGTGCTGGATCATTTCACTCCAGACACTGGGTTCGAGGCAGACTAAGAAAGATGGTTATCAGATAGGCAAGAGGTTTGGAGACAGAAAAGAGAATGTGAAAGCATTTCTAATGGGAGAGACAGAATAAAGAAAGGCAAAAGAAAAAAAAAGAAATAATAAGAAAAAGAGACTTAATATATAATGGTTTGTGAATCTTGTTTTGTGTATTAAGACATACTTGTTATTTACTCAAAATGAAATCATTTTCATCACGATCAACAATCACTCTGTACAAGCATTGATAAGTAAAAATGGATGTTGTCCACTGAAAGCAGTATTAGAGTGTTTACTTTTCTCATCTACAATATAGTTCAACAATACTTCTTTCCTGAGGCAGTTTGAGGGTGTAATGAGAATCAGTATTTATTAAAGGAGGCAAGGAAGTCATGCTTCAGCTTCTTAGCAATTGAATGCATGCCTTAGCAAATGAGATGCCTCTGCAAACCCACCAGAATGGCTAATGTGGTTCAGAATATGGAATATTTAAAATGCTCTCTCCAGAGTATAAAATATATTGCCAGCCAGAATATAAAAAGGTGCAACCTCTTTGAAAAACTTATAAATACAATAATTATACCTACCTATCCTATGGCTCGACACTTTCATTCCTACATATATATGAAAGAAAAATGAGTTCATGCACCCCCAAAATAACTTCTACAAAAGTGTTCATAACAGCGTGAGTCCTAACAGCCAAGTAGTAAACAAATATCCATCAACAGAAGAATAAAAAGACAAATTATGATAATGCCTACAATAAAATGCAACAGAGCAATAAAGAGAACAAACCAGTGATAAATGCAACAACATAGATAAATGCATCTTAAAAAATTAATGTTGAGTGATAAATAAGCCAGGCACAAAAGTTGGCATACTGAAGGATTCCACCTTTATGAAGTGGACAAACAGGATAAATTAATGTGTGCTTACAGGAGACAGATGAGTGATTGCCTGAGTCTGAGTATGGCAGGGAGGTTGATGGGAAGGAGCACATGAACACTTTGTGGGGCTCTAGAATGTTCTGTATCTTGATCAGAGTGACAGTTACATGGGTACATATATATATGTCCCAAATAACAGAGCCATATTCAATACACTGTGTGTTAGCTATATGTAAATTCTACTTCAATTAAGCACTATCATCTAAATAAATGAATGGATAAATTAATGAATAGATAGCATCAATTTAAAAATCCTTTTGAATAGTATCACTACCATCACTACTTTTTCTTCTGCTTCTATTTATTCTTTATTATTATATTATTTATTACAATAGCACCCCCCTTATTCAGGTAGACTATCTCCAGTGAATGACTGAAACCAAGGACAATACCCAACCTTATGTATACTGTTTTTTTTACACATAAATGCCTATGATAAAGTCTAATTGATAAATTAGACACATTAAGTGATTAATAAAACTAACCTATAATAAAAATAGAACAATTATCACAGTATACTAAAATAAGTCATGTGAATGTGGTCTTTCTTTCTCAAATCATCTTATTTACAGTGTACCCACCCCTCTTTACAAATGTTCCCTTCTTTACAATATCACAGATACAAGGTTTGTTCTTACCGTAGATCTCAACAATCTCAGCATATAATTTTTTTCTTTCCTTATTAAGTTGAAAACTTTCACCTTTTCACTTAAAGGAAGCACTTTACAGCTTAACTGTGGCATATCCAAATTGCCAGCATCCCTACTCTTGTGCTTTGGGGATATTATTAAATAAAATAAGTGTTGTTTGTACACAAGCACCAAGATACTGCAACAATCAATCTGATGACTGAGTGACTAACAGTGTAGATATGCTGGACAAAGGGATGGTTCACATCCTGGGAAAGATATATATATATAGAGAGAGCACCAAGATTTCATCACACAACTCAGAATGATGTACAATTTAAAAAGTATGTATGTATTGTTTATTTCTGAAATTTTTTGTTTAATATTTTTGGATCAATGTTGACTATGGGTAATCAAATCTGTGGAAAATGAAACCATGGATAAGGAGGGACAAGTGAATTATTACTACTACTTGTGTTCTTTAAACTGGATGCCAAATATCTATGTCATATCAGTGAGTGGGGTGGGGATGGCTGGGGGTAAAAATAAGCTAATAGTCTGTCATATTGAACATGAGGCTCACTGTGGTTGAATCCAGACTCAGTTCTTTGCTGGAGAATTTAGGCAATTCTGCCTAAGTTCCCTGAACCCTTATCCCGATTCTTAATACATACGTAATAATTGTAACCTTTATTGTTTTGTGAAAATTGAGACATTTGTAAGATAATTATTACATATAAGACAATACATGTTATCTCTCATTTTTATTTTCACCATTAAAATCCTTGCTAATTTTTGAAAGACTATATTTAAGATGTAAGTTTTAAGTTAGTTTTGGGTATTATACTTCTATAGTCTTGCCAAAGCACTTTTTATGTTTTTAACTTAAGAGATTTATTTAAAAAATACTTTTATATTAATTCATGTTATCTTTTGATTACTATTTATGGTTATGGATGGCTTTTCTGAAGGTTATTATTACTATAATCAACATGATTAGTATAATCTCCCAGGATTAAATGCTTACTGTGCTAAAATGTAAGGTGCTTGAGAGCAGAAACTTTGCTATATCCTCTGCTATATTCATCTATTATGCACATGGCCTAGCATATAGTACATGTCTAAAATATTTGTTGAATAAATAAATGAATATATTTGATAAATAAAATACTCCTTTGACCTGTACCATGCCCACACTCTTTCTTTGTTTAAATCAAGAAGATTGCAATTTCAAAAGGCTGCAAGTATGTATATTTCTTTCAATGCACCAAGTCTCAAAATAAGATAGACTTTTCTTCCAGGAAAGAGTTGTGTACCTGGGTCAGAAATGATTTTCTTTGGATGCATGGGACTTTGGATGATCACAAGACAGCAGCAGATGTGAGATTGTGTTGGCATGCCTGAAGGTGACTGGAGATAAGCAAGCAGGATCTAAGGAGCCTGTTGAATAGGGGGTGGGCTGGGGTGGGGGGCTCTGTTACCAGTGGCAGCAGTCCAGAAAAGGGTGTTGGACCAGCTTCTGGGCTCCTACAAATTTCTATGAAGTTTGTCAGATTATTTTTCCACAAGTATTGTAGTTGTTTGAATGGAGCTCAAAGTCAAAACCACTCCGTTGCACTTTGACACCCTTGCTTTTGTTTACTTTTTCCCCGTTTTGATGTTAATGGAATTTTATCCAGTGCTTTACTTCCATGTCTGATGACAGTATCCAGACTTAAAATACAGCCACAGATTAACGTGGAAGAGTTCTGGATTGAATAGCCTGTCAAAAAGTGTAATTGAAATGTTAATTCTATGAAAGTGTTCGGACCGTTGAGTCACAAGGAAAACAGGCTGAGTTGTGAGATATGTTAAAATAAGAAAATGTTTTTTTTTTTTCACTGAATGGAAAGGAAAGGTCATGTGAAGCAGTTTTAAGAAGCAAATATTTGTGGAATTTGTTTTTATACTTTAAATTGGGAAAAATAATTACAAAATTAGATTGTGTCTATACTTATCCATCTAGTTATTCTTTCGGGGAGGTGATGTCTGCCCACCCCCAGTGGCATTTGAGAATGGGTTTGGGTGTTTGTTACTTAACAAAATGGTGGAGGGGCTACTGTGATTGGGATTAATAGTGTGTGTGTGTGTGTGTGTGTGTGTGTGTGTGTGTGTGTGTTATATAATGTATATCAATTACTTTTTCAAAAATGCTAACATTCTTTATGAGAAGCAAGGGTCTTATGGGTACAGTATTATGCATAGCTTTGAAATAATATTGGGTATAATCATAAGAAACCTAGCAAAGAAGCCTACACCGAGAGTCATCCTACAAAACAGTGGCCATACACTCTTCAGCAACAGCAATCTGATGAGAGGCAAGGAAAAGCAAAGACTGATGCAGATTGAGGAAGAAGGAAGAGCCATAGCAACTATACGAAATGTGATCTTGGGTAAGATTCGGGACCATTGAAGACAAAAAGGAAAGTATTGGGGCAGTTGGCAAAAAATCTAATTTAGACTATATGTATTGTATGTTAGATAAAATGTAGCGAACAATGCCACATTTCCTGAATTTAATAATTGTATCATGACTGTGTAAGAAAATGTCCTTGTTCTTAGGAAATATATGGTGATTTAAAGAAGAGTCATGGTGAATGCAACTCACTCACAAATCACTTAACACACAAAATCTAAGAAGAATAGCATATGATAAATGTATACCCATACCAATGCTGATATACATAATTCATATCTATGGTTATCTATATCCAGAGAAAGCCAAACAAATTTGATAAAATAGTAACAATTTGTAACTATAGGTGAAATGTTTATGATAATTCATTGTTCTTCTCAGAAATTTTTTGTAAGTTTAATTTTTCTAATGAAAAGTTTTTTGTTTTACTTTTTAAGGAAGGAGATTGGGAGGTAACAGCTTTGTTTAAGGGCTGCAGACTTCCCTAGAAAGTAAATCTGTTTCTGAAACAAGATAATTGCAATATCATTTATGACATGATGGTTTTAATCAAATAGCCTTTTGAGATGTACTATTTACTAGAGCAGTGACATTTCTGGAACCCAAGGCATGTGAGTCATTTTCAATGTTTAACTTTTTTCTTTAGAGACAAGTGTATGTGACCCTAACACACATCACTAAAATTCAATTTTAAAATAATAAATGTGATTGTCTCCCACCTTAACCAAAACCAAAACAAAAAAAAACCGAAAAACAACAACAACAGCTCCATTGGATTTTTGGTATCAGAAATGCTATTGGAAATTGTGAAATCTATTAAACCAATCCAAATTGTTGAGTTAGGTTGAGCTTAACTTGAAGTCAACTTAGTACTATTTGCATAATGTAGACAATACCAGACATTTTGGATACATTTGGGATCATGATCAGGGTATTGCTGTTTTGTGATGAAATATGAGAAAAAAAAGTTCTAAAACAATTTATTTTTTATTCTTCCTCTTTCCCTCGCCCTCCGCCTTCTCCTCTTTCTTTTTCTCTCTCTCCCTCTCCCCTCCTCCCTCTGCATTTGTACTCATGTACTCATGTGAGTTTATACACTTCCTTTTTTTTCAATCCTCACTCAAGATTTTCAGATAGAGTAGGAGGGAGGGACTGAGAGAGAGAGAAACATTACATTAATGTGAAAGAGACACATCGACTGGTTGCCTTCAACATGACCCCAATGAAGGCTGGGGATCAAACCAAAACCAAGGTATGTGCCCTTGACCAGAATCGAACCCAAGACTCTATGGTCCACAGGCCAACGCTCTAACTGCTGAGGCAAACTGGCCAGGGCTGCACTTTCTTTTTATATACAGTACTGGAAAAGTGTATTGGCAGAGTCTCTGTCACTTCATGCTCTTTGTTGCTTCGGGGAGCACATATACTACTCATGACCCTTGGCTGTGTCCCTGAGATGTTGTAGCGTTTGCAGTTAAGAGTAATTGGCAGCAGAATACACTTTGTTCTTTACAGTGTTAAAAAATGGGCCCCTTTGTTTGGCCAACCTTCATGAACTTTCATTTACTTCAATGGCAAGTGAAACATTTGGGTAAGAAAGAAATATTGTCTTCAATGGGAAATGCATTCCATGTGTGTTCTATTTCATATTATGACAGATTTTTCTTGAGCCTATACTGTGTTTATTCATGATTTCTTCCAGGGGTCAGTATTTTAAGGAAACTATTACGAGTATTTGTGGGAGTAGATAATAAGTATTAAATATTTTTATAGTTAAATATCATTTTTAACTCAAATTCTCAATAAAACATGCGCACCTTTTTACATGAAAAGAACTTGAACAATTCCTTTTCAAATAAAAAAAAAAATCTGTTTTCATGAGACACAGAAACCAGAGCTTAAGCATGGGCATGTAAATATCCTGTCACTCATGAATTTTGCCTGTTCATGTTGGCTTTGCCTTTCCACTTTCATCTAGCCTTACTCAGCAAGTGATATTACAAGGTCCAGGATACCAGAGGGATGGGGCTAGTGGTGTCTCCAAGTGATATACTTACTATTTGGAGATATTCTGAGCCATAGGGAGAATCCTGGAGACCAACGTTTGCAGTGAGAATAGAAGCTTTAAAGTTACATGTGTCCCAGGGGAGGGGAAAGCTGTAGGAGTGGGCATGGCATTAATTAGTTGTTAATAGAGAGAACCATAGACCTTACAAAGGAATAGGAGAAGTGAGAACCGAGCAGACCCACTCTGACACCCTAATGGAATTTATTTGTGTGCACACACACACACACAAATCCCTAAGGACTGTCTATGCACCCCATGTTTGAAACCTCAGCAGAGGACAGTGCAGCACATTTACAGAGCCCTCTGAGCATTCACCTCCCTCCTTTCTTTCTTATGAAGCCTCAGTATCTTCTAGTCATTTTAAGAAGTCAACCTCTAGCCCTTTGGGACTTTATTAAGTACAGTAATTCCATTGCCCTAACCATAAAGCCTTTGACACATCCCCTGACAGTAATCCATTCCTTGCAGAGCTTAGGGGCCTGAGCAGCCACAGAATGTTTTCATTATAGAGCTCTGGGCTTCCTCTTGTCTAGAGCTTTAAGTATTGATGTTCAGCCATTTAACAAAGACCGCATTGCGATCCGTGGCCAAGTTGGCGACAAGGGAGTACAGTGTCCTGGGCTTATGATGGTCAGGGTGAATGTAAGAAATCTTAGATTTTAAGTTTGCCCATCCCATTTTCAACCCCCATACCCCCACTAAAAGATCTGAACCTGTTTTTTAATTGTTTCAATATAAGTCTAGTAAGTTGAACTTTATTGCCCAGAGGGAGTCCAGCATGTGTGTATATCCAATCATTATGTGAGGTAAATGATCAATGTTATGATAGATTCTAGTGTTAGAGATTATACATTATAGTGCTATAGCAACTCCCATTTATTTCGCTGTGCTTTAACAATTCTTGAGCTCACAGATTTGCTATTCAAAGCATAGCCCAGAATCATCAGCAGCAGATGTAACCCCTTAGAAGGTTGTTACAGATGCACAATCTCTGGTCGTGCACCAGACCGCTGAATCAGAATCTGCCCTTTAACAAAACCCACGGATAGTTCCAATGAATTTACACATTTGGGAGGTTCTAGTTAAAGATCATTTAGTTAATGCCTCTGAATTACCTAGCCTGTGAAGGAAGGACCTAACACATTTTCCTACCACACAAATAGCCAGATGGTGCAGCATAAAAATTATTGTTGTAAATGGAGTATTTTATTTTTTACCAAATTAATTTGGGAAACAATTTTGACTATTTTGTGTCAACTTAAACAAATACATAAAAATATATTATATCCACTAGCCATATATCTTTAATAAATGAAGATTGGTTAGTCCAGCGTGTACAAAAAATACTCAGCACACAGTCTTATGACAGGTACTTGCACTGTGCTCGGTGCTTCATATATATTTTTTTTCTAAACTAAAACAGCAGGGGGTTCAGCAAGTCTGTGAGCCCTTCACAGCACTGCACTCAGGGAGCCTGTACTCCTTTCCACTACACGGCACAAGAGACGATTCATGAAAATGAGAAGACTTGAATTCTAAGCCATCATTTAGATCAGGTTTCTCAACCTCAGGGCTATTAACTTTTGAGGCTGGGTAATCCTTTGTTGTGTATCAGGGACTGGGGGTTGATCTCTGCATCATAGGATGTTAACAGCATCCCTGATCTCAACCCACTAGATGCCAGTAGCAACTCCCACCCCTCACTCCACCTCACCCTTCCTTCTCTACCTCCACTTTCCTCAGTGCCTCCACCTCCACCCTCTTCCCCTCCCCACCCCCCACAATGGTGAAATGAAAATGTCACCAGACAATGCAAAATGTTCCCTGGGAGCAAAATCACCACTCATTGGGAATCGCTGGCCTAGATATATGTGTAATTTTATTTATTCCTAGTTTTAATCTGATTTTCTGTCTTCTTGATGAGACTGCCCCCACCTCCGAGTTAACTGAAGTTTCCAAATAACCGGGCTTGAAGCTTTCCACAATTGACGCCAGTTTGTTTTCTCTGCTTTCTTAAAGTTCCATACTTTCACCCAAAAGGACATTCAACTTCGGCTTAATTATCCTAATCATTCCACTCACACATTTATGGGTCTTATTGTTCCTCAGGGGTTGGATTGTAAGCACTGCCTATAGGAAGGTAAAGAGATACTCTTGTTAAGGAAACTGCTTGAGGTTAGTAGGTGAACATGGGGGTTTCCTAGCCCACATTCCCATCCACCACTTCTAGCTATGTGATCTTGGGTAAGTTACTGCCACTCTGTTTTGCTATTGTTGCTTTTTGTTGTTGTTTGTTGTTGTGTGTGTGAAATAGAGTCCTACCTGATATGGTTCTTGTAAGAATTAAATGAGATGTCCCACTGACACATAGAATAGTGTTTAATAGAGAATATCAACAATCGTTTTTATTATTATTCCTTTGGGTGATATCTATACTTCAGGATCTAATCAAGGACAGAAGGTGTTCCAGGCTTTCTCTCCTAAACACATACTCCATGTGTTTTTAAATTTTATTCAGATCAAAGTTTTATACTTTATTTTACATATTTAAATTATGTAATGTATTTTACTTCCACCACAGAAATTTTCAGAAAGGAAGCAGAAATATCACTGTTAAAATTGGGCACATGTTATTCAATTCATTAACTGTTCAAAAATGAAAAAAAAAAACTAATTAACATGAGAGAGGGTTACCTGTGGTGCTTTGGGCTGTGGTAAGTTGAAGAGTCCCAGAGGCAATCTGAGGCCTCTGGGACTCTGCATGTTTCATGTTTTTGATCTGGGAGTTGGGTACATGGAAGTGTTCAGCTTGTGAAAGCCCACGGAGCTCTTCACTTATGACTCAGGCACTTTCCTTTCTACATTCACACTCTAGTAAAAGTTCAAACATACACACCGACCATTCATAACAAAAACCTGTTCTATACCTAACAATATTGTTTTTGAGAAAAGTAAAGGCTCTCAGAGATTAAACATTTTGGCACTTTGTTGCATTATAGCACTTTGTTACATTATGGCACTTTGTTGCATTATGGCACTTTGTTACATTATAGCACTTTGTTGCATTATGGCAGTTACATTTTGGCACTTTGTTGCATTTGGCACTTTGTTGCATTATAGCACTTTGCTGCATTATGGCACTTTGTTGCATTTTGGCACTTTGTTGCATTATGGCTCCTGCATTATTCAAATAGTTTTCCGGGAAGCCTGATTCTACAGATTCTGTCTGTGCTTTGTTATAAATATGGGATGGGGCCTGACAAGTCGTTATATGGCTGTTTACATTCATGTAACCAAACACAAACCTGATTTTTTTTTTTTTCTAACCTAGACATAATATTGAGAAGTGCTACTTGGATGACTTCAACTATATTTTTAGCTGCTCATGCTATTGTTAATGTGAAAAATATAAAACTAAATTATAGGTCCCCCTGTTTTCATTATGGGACAATTTTATAGCTGTTGAAATGTTGTATTTCACACTTCCCACATTCACAAGGCTACGTTGCTACTAAGGTTTTTAAGTTTTTCTTTGGCTCTTTCCTCAGTAGCTGGAAAGTTGATATAGTAATAATTTTGTTGCAAAGTTGTCAACAATAAATATACCACACAAAGCAAAGGCGAGGAGACTTAAATCCCAGAAAAGTTGAATTCTCGATTATAACCAGGCATGGTGAATAGAAGAGCTGTGGGTGGTTTCCCCACCTCTTCAAGTCAAGAGTTTCAGCATCTTAACCCTATTTTCCCCAATAAATATTACAAAGGAAGAAATTTGACTGATAAGGGTACTGTGCCATTTTATTTCTTTTCTCCTACCTCCTATGTAAGTGCCAATAAGCAGAGAACCATTAATAAGACCAAAGAGCCCAGAGTAGGTAGAAGGGGGGGGGGCAAAAAAGGAGCAGTTACACCCTTGGTTAAACCCTCCATAAGACAAGCAGCCCATAAAATAGTTTAAAATAGATTGCTGGTGAACACCACCTATGAATATGACGGCATCTTTAAATGAATAAAACTCTCTGGGATGATGTAAAAAAATTTAATATGACTCAAAATTCCAGCAAAAATAAAATAAATAAATAGAAACCTACTGACACAGCATAAAAACACTTAGAAAATTTCTGATAGCGATACTTAAACATCCATTATCCTTTTAAAAATATTCTTGCATTTCATAACAGCGGATTTTAGGATTTATTTCTATATATCTATCTTTACATATAAGCAACATGTATTCATTCCAGCCATTAGAAGAGATTACTGTATATTTCAAGGCAGATTCATGCTAAAATTCAGATCAGGTGAAATGTCATCATGAATGTCCTTCCTCTTCTAAATATAAGCCATGTTTGTTTCCTCAAAGAGCACAGTGACTTGGCATGAGGGGTTCTCATTGGTCTAGTCATATAATGCCTATAACTAGATTCTATTTTTAAAAGTTCTCTGCCTTTTTCCCATTCTGTGTGTGGCCTCTTCACACCCTTTGCATGAAGGAAGGTAGATTGGTTAGTGAGAAACTGTAACTGCTTTGCCTCAGGTGCAAAGGCTAAGAACCAGCTTTATCCCTGGGGTGGAAAGTGGAATTCTGGTGAGAGCACTGGGCATGTCCTTTGTTTCCTCTGCTCACTCAGAGTCTTTGAAAGGTTCTCATTAAATGCTATTAACAAGCATTAATTCAAAGCATGACTACAAAATTCCAGGGAGAGTCAAACAGCAGAATGAACAGTGAGAAGAATGTGAGACAACCAAGGAAGCTAAAAGTCAGACATTCTCTCTAAATGAAACTGCCAGTGGCAGACATGTCTTGAGGGTAGCAAGACTGTTTCTGAGTTTGACATGAGGTTGTAAAAGGATCAGGACCACCAACTACAGCACATGCATGTACACCATAAATATTTCCACACGTGTTTGTATATTAGAAACAGTCACATGCCCTGGCTGGTGTGGCTTGGTTGATCGTCATCCCATGCACCAAAAGATCACTGGTTTGATTCCCAGTCAGGGCACATTCTTAGGTTGTGGGTTCTGTCCCCAGTTGGGGTGCATACAGGAGGCAACCAACCAATGTTTCTCTCATATTGATGTTTCTCTCGCTCTCAAATCAATAAAAATATTTTTAAAAAGAAAAGAAAAAGAAGCAGTCACATAAGGTTAAGAAAGGGTGCATCTTTAATAACTAATTCTAATGACGAATTATTCTCTGGTAGAAATTATTCCAGGTATGCCATTTGGGAAATGATTCCAAATAACATGCCCAGAAATATTCTCTTCTAGATCCCTTGAATTTCTTCTACCTCAGTTCAGAGCTCCTTAATGCCTGGAATTGGTGTTGACCCTGTCTATATCAAATATCAGCTTATTGTGCATTTGGTGTGGCTCAGTTGGTTGGGTGTTGTCCCTTGCACCAAAGGTTACTGGTTCAATTTCTGATCAGGGCACATCCCAAGCTGCAGGCTAGATCTCAGCAGGGGACATGCAGAAGTCAGCCAATCATGTTTCTCCCGTGTTGCTCTTTCTCCCCCCTCTCCCCCGAAAATCAATAAAAATATTAAAAAAGAGGGGTCAACTTAAAACAAGCAAAGTGGACATGAGACTAACTTCCTTCCCAAAGTCCGAGCTGATTGTTCAGTGAGCTGCTCACAGCTTTCGGGTTACAGCTCCACAGTCAGCCAGCCCCTGGAGCTATCCCCATGAAGCTGAATAACCTCTGTCTCAGCCTGCCAAAAGGTTTCTCAGCTCAGTGCTACCCTTGAATGGCACTCTGTCATTATGCTATATTTAGGGCTTGAAAGTTGTAATTAGCTTTGTTCTGCTGCAAATGGATCCAGCCTCAGATGCAATATAAAAGGTAATAAAATAGGTAGGCAGATATAAAAACATGCATAAGCATTCTATGCAGGAAAATTCCATGATTCCAAAACTGATGAAAGAACCATGGAAAGAGAATTTTTGTGCCTTCAAAAAAGTAAAAGCCACCTGAGAAGATATATCTAGGCATGGCCAGTTTGCAACAGAATGTAGAGTCAGTGCCCCCATCTCAACCCCACACCAATTCCTACTTCCACCCACTTAGATGATTCCTCTATAATTTTATTATATTTGATGGAAGCTGCTTTTTCTAATATGGCATTTTACAGCTTTTTAAGGGTCCAGTTTTGTCTAAAACTGGACTTTTAGATTTCTATCCTTCAGTATTTGTGCATTATCCTTTCTCGATATTGTCTGGGATTTAAGCCACCTGTTGTTATCACACACGGCGTGTGTTTGCAGGGATGGATGCTCCTCATGAGGAAAGAACTGGCAGGATCAAACATGAGGCCAACAGTGCCAAGTTGCTGTTATGAGGTGATGTAGCCCCTTTTATTCTCCAATTGGGTCATAAGGCCTTGAAGATGAGGCCTTCTATTGTCCTTCACAGGTGTTAGTTAGTAATGGTCAGCTGGAGATTATTAATAAATACTCATTGACTCACGAAGGGGGTACACTTAGAAAAGAAAATGCTTTCTCAAGACTCAGGTAAAACATGTTTCAGATAAGCTTTGTTCAGCTATTGACAATTGTTTTGCTTTTTGGCATCATGGAAGACTTGATGGAGCGCTTTATAGTTGTCAGTTTCTCAATGAAAAATTTAAATAAAAGAAACAGATGGATACATTTAAGGAAATATCTTTAAAGAAAAAAACAAGTATAAATTTTGTGTACCTGGAAGTATAAAGAGAGAGGGAAAAAAAAAAACAGAAAAAGGTGGTATAAATTAAAATATACTGATGAGTTGGGATATAATTCCTAACTTGAGGGCAGAAAATGTTATGGCTGCTGTACCTTCAGGAATGGACTAGGGAGTGGATGTTATTTCTTTTGTTTTGTGGGTTATGGCTGACGAAGTTGGTGGGGAAGGGCACCTCATTCAACTTAAAGGAGGGTCCTAAGAGTGAAAGGAGCAAATGCTATTATGCAGACAAGAAAAAGAGATCTAGATACCAAGTAGATACAGAAGATTTCTCTCTGGCCATTGGGTTTGTATGGAGTGAGATGAGCTAGACAGACACAAGGGAACATCTAAGACAAAATGTTCAAATGACACCTTGTATCTATGACACCTTTAGCAATTTTCTCAAATATTTTTACATGAACGTTTATATTCCATCTGCATAGTTCTTTGATGTGGGGATACTCAAGCTCATTTTTGTGAAGAGTAAATGGAGCCTAGAAATCAAGAAACCTGATTGACCAAGTTGTCAGCTAGTGAAAAGCAGAGGCAAGATTCAAATCTAGATCTCCCTCCCAGGTTAATGCTCAGTTCAGTCTTTCACTTTCTGTCCTGAAAAGAGCTTCAACAGTCTTCAAGGGAAACCAGATATCACCAATGCTTACAATTTCTAAGAGGGCTCTTAAGGAAAGAAGTTATAATCCACAGCCAAAATTTCATCTGTGTTTTTATAACCAGAGTGTACAAAATCCCAACGTTAGCGGTGTCAGCTTCTATTTCTTCATCAGCTTCAGGAGGCAAAAATACCCAATTCTCTCTTCTTGGCCACTAATTAGAAAGCATGGCGTTTGGGGCTGACAAAGTAATTATAAAGTCAAGGACCTTGAGAAGTGAAGGACAAAATAAATACACTTGATGACATCTATTCATTTCTTAGATGACACTTCACTTTGTCTCTAAGAGAAGTTATCCAAAGTTGTAGGGCAGATTTCTTTATACTAATTGAGTTCAAAATTCTTTATATTGTTATAATAAATATGCTTTTCTGCGGGGGGGGGGGGAGTTAGAGGCTTGGATTGCATTTTTCTTTTCTGACCATTGCATTTTCTCAGTTTTGACATTGAGTACAATTGATTCTGTAAGAGAAGGAGAAAAAGAGGGTATATGAAAGATTCAATTCCATTTATTTTATGGAGCTTAATTTTGAATTTTATGTTCACAAAATTCTTAAATCAATGTAAAAATTTCCTTTATGCCACAGCATGGTAACAAAAAGTCCAGTTATAAATGTTTACATTATTCAGAACCAGGTATTTGAAGGATTTGACATTTTACAGTTGATGACAGAAAATGAAAAAAAAAAAAAAACAAGTTTTTTTTCTCCCCGCTTCTGCTTTCATAATTCTATACTGGCTCGACATAATGTTTTCCTTTTTTCCCCTCCCCTTAAAATTTCCACAACTGTTGTGATAAGACCAAGTCAGTGAGTTTAAGACTGGAAAGAATTCTCCTTAGGAAAATGTCAGGAACATGATTGGGCGGGAAATGGGTGGGAGGAGGGACAACCCTGTGCTGCTGTTTCTTTGACATGGTGTCAACTCAGCTTCCTCCATACCATTCAAATAATAGGATGCCAAACAAGCCACACGTCAGTCCAAGTCAGATTTTGATACTGTACACTTTTTAAAAAGATGTGTGAAGGTTTCCTTTAATAGTCTTCTCGGTATGTCCATCTATCTGTATCACATGACACTTCCAGCCAAAATCCAAAGAAAATCAATTTTTAAAATGTGACAGGGATTTGGAAAGTTTTATTATTTAGGCCTAAAAAAAAAATGAACTTTGAGATGAAATCTTGTTATCATTATAAGCATTAGCTTTTATTTTCTCTTTCTTTTTGACACAAAATTCTCACAGGTGGTTCTAATTAGGCATGAATAGTGACAGTGGCCAGTTTGACTAAATCCAGATCCCAGCCTAGAGTAATGGAAAAAAGTCTCAGTTCCTCTTCTTAAAAAATGGA